>NC_059205.1:3577665-3601654 GCF_020615455.1 Coregonus clupeaformis | reverse complement strand
CCTCTGTCTCTCGCTCCCTCTCCCCTCTGTCTCTCGCTCCCTCTCCCCTCTGTCTCGCTCCCTCTCCTCTGTCTCTCGCTCCTCTCCTCTGTCTCTCGCTCCTCTCCCCTCTGTCTCTCGCTCCCTCTCCCTCTGTCTCTCGCTCCTCTCCCTCTGTCTCTCGCTCCCTCTCCCTCCGTCTCTCGCTCCTCTCCCTCTCTCGCTCCTCTCCCTCTCTCGCTCTCTCTCTCTGTCTCTCGCTCCCTCTCCCCTCTGTCTCTCGCTCCCTCTCCTCTGTCTCTCGCTCCCTCTCCCCTCTGTCTCTCGCTCCCTCTCCCCTCTGTCTCTCGCTCCCTCTCCCTCCGTCTCTCGCTCCCTCTCCCTCTGTCTCTCGCTCCTCTCCCCTCTGTCTCTCGCTCCCTCTCCCTCTGTCTCTCGCTCCCTCTCCTCTCCGTCTCTCGCTCCCTCTCCCCTCTGTCTCTCGCTCCCTCTCCCTCTGTCTCTGCTCCCTCTCCCTCCGTCTCTCGCTCCCTCTCCCCCTCGTCTCTCACTCCCTCTCCCTCTGTCTCTCGCTCCCTCTCTCTGTCTCTCGCTCCCACTCCCCGTCTCTCGAACTCTCTCCCAGTCTCTCGCACTCTCTCCCTGTCTCTCGCTCCTTCTCCTCTGTCTCTCGCTCCCTCTCCCTCTGTCTCTCGCTCCCTCTCCCTCTGTCTCTCGCTCCCTCTCCCCTCCGTCTCTCGCTCCCTCTCCCTCTGTCTCTCGCTCCCTCTCCCCTCTGTCTCTCGCTCCCTCTCCCCTCCGTCTCTCGCTCCCTCTCCCCTCTGTCTCTCGCTCCCTCTCCCTCTGTCTCTCGCTCCTCTCCCCTCTGTCTCTCGCTCCCTCTCCCCTCTGTCTCTCGCTCTCTCTCCCCGTCTCTCGCACTCTCTCCCAGTCTCTCGCACTCTCTCCCTGTCTCTCGCTCCTTCTCCCCTCAGTCTCTCGCTCCCTCTCCCCGACTCTCCCTCCCTCTCCCCGTCTCACGCTCCCTCTCCCCGTCTCTCGCTCCCTCTCCCCCTCCGTCTCTCGCTCCCTCTCCCCTCCGTCTCTCGCTCCCTCTCCCCTCTGTCTCTCGCTCCCTCTCCCCTCTGTCTCTCGCTCCCTCTCCCCTCTGTCTCTCGCTCCCTCTCCCTCTGTCTCCGCTCCCTCTCCCCTCTGTCTCTCGCTCCCTCTCCCTCTGTCTCTCGCTCCTTCTCCCTCAGTCCTCGCTCCCTCTCCCCGACTCTCCCTCCCTCCTCTCACGCTCTCTCCCGTCTCACGCTCCCTCTCCTCGTCTCAGCTCCATCTCCCCGTCTCCGCTCCTCTCCCCGGAGCGAGAGCGGAGGGGGAGAAGCGAGAGACGGGAGAGGGAGCGTGAGACGGAGGAGAAAGCATCTCGCTCCTCTTCCGTGTCTCGCTCCCTCTCCCGTCCTCCTCGCTCTCTTCCCCTCCGTCCTCGCTCCCCTCCCTCTCGCTCCCTCTCCCCACCTCTCCCCCTCCCTACCCCCTCCCTCCTCTCCCCCCCCTCCCCCTCCCTCCCTCTCAATCCGCCAGCCAGCCATGCTTCTGCTCTCTCTTCTCTGCAGTGCTGCTGCTCCTGTTACTATAAATAGCCTCAGCTTTGCCCTGGCTCCCCAACTCATTTACATAAGCTCTAAGGAGGGTGGCGCGGATAGGGCGATATGCTGAGCTGGGAATCAACAGCACCACCGCTGACTGTCCTCCACCGGGGGAGGGGGGTGAGTGGATAGGGCGATATGCTGAGCTGGGAATCAACAGCACCACCGCTGACTGTCCTCCACCGGGGAGGGGGTGAGTGGATAGGCGATATGCTGAGCTGGGAATCAACAGCACCACCGCTGACTGTCCCTCCACCGGGAGGGGGTGAGTGATAGGGCGATATGCTGAGCTGGGAATCAACAGCACCACCGCTGACTGTCCTCCACCGGGGAGGGGGTGAGTGGATAGGGCGATATGCTGAGCTGGGAATCAACAGCACCACCGCTGACTGTCTCCACCGGGGGAGGGTGGCGGGGGGTGAGTGGATAGGGCGATATGCTGAGCTGGGAATCAACAGCACCACCGCTGACTGTCCTCCACCGGGGGAGGGTGGCGGGGGAGGGGGGTGAGTGGATAGGGCGATATGCTGAGCTGGGAATCAACAGCACCACCGCTGACTGTCCTCCACCGGGGGAGGGGGGGGCACCTGTGTGTTTCATTCACATCTCTCCATCTGTCTGTGTTCTGACACGATTCTAACCCTCTAATAGAACATACACAAATTCCAACCTCTTTTCACATCATCATTTTTGGATGTTTTTGTCTGACGTTGATAAAACTGTAGATTGACATTCATTCATTAAAATCCCAACCAGGAACACAGGGTCCTTCTTTGTTGTTAGAGAACATCCACTGGGGGGCTAGAGACCCCGATAGTCCCTGGAGGGATCCACTACTTCCAACCTCCGGGGACAGGGCTTGTGGTTGTACTGTATACGTAGGCTTTAGTCATTATAGGGTCTCTTCCCGTCCCAAAGTGATTTTGCATCATCTAGCTATCAGAGTAAATATAGACAAACATTCTGCACTCTCTCAGAGAAATGAGGAGCGTGCACAGACACACGCCAAGGTTTCCATTGGCAAAATCTTGACGCCGGACAACGTGACCGGGAAGATTTTAAATTTACCGGCCATTTGAGAAATGAACCTGACCCATATGGATTGGCTGCATAACCCCTTAGGGCGTCCACCCACGGTGCTCAGAATGACAGAAATAACATTTAGATTAGGGTAATGCATCTCAACAGAACATGCAAGTCGTGTAATGAAGCAGCCAATTAAAACGTCATTTTTCAAAACACTTGCCAAAATGCAAAATTGGCGGGAAAACACCATTCTAAACAACACTCTGTTAGAAACTTTAAAAAGAGGGGGAATCTAAACATGTAACAAACTACGATAGGTTGGATAGGATTGGGCCTTTAGCTTCCGGACAACAAAATAAAGTTGATATGTAAACCAATAGAACAGGAGAGAAATGGCTGTGGGTCCAATAAAGAAAGGAAATAATAAATCATGTAATTAATCTCTCCTGGTCTATTGGTCCTATAGAGAAATAAATAAAACCATTCTAAATTTTTTTTAAATCACCAGAAAGACAGAGAGGATCATTAGCTTCTTTTAAGAAACAGCTGTGGATCGTTTCAAATCACAAGGTCGTAGCCCCCTCCTATTGGGGAAGCCAGCAGCAGCAGCGCGTGGCGATAGGTCTAGCTGATTACTGGAGTTGCAGCTGTCAGTGAAAAGCATCTCAAATGTGTGTGAAGATAATGTGTCTTGAGTATAATTTTTAAAATGGTTGAGACAAGAAGAAGGGGAGGGGTGTTTGGCGAAGACGTAGTTGTGAGTCTCTCTCCAGAATGGCTCAGCTGTCTCCCGCCAATTCTTGCGCATTCATTGTTTCATTGTGTGAATTGTTTGCCCTTTGATTAAAAAAAATATATATATAAATTCCCCATTACATACACTACCGGTCAAAAGTTTTAGAACACCTACTCATTCAAGGGGTTTTATTTTTTACTATTTTCTACATTGTATAATAATAGTGAAGACATCAAAACTATGAAATAACACACATGGAATCATGTAGTAACCAAAAAGGTGTTAAACAAATATTTGAGATTCTTCAAAGTAGCCACCCTTTGCCTTGATGACAGCTTTGCACACTCTTGGCATTCTCTCAACCAGCTCCATGAGGTAGTCACCTGGAATGCTTTTCAATTAACAGGTGTGCCGCCCTCTTATTTTTTTGTGATTTCTGCGGCCAAACATGCTTGATTTTGCAGCAGCTTTGCTGAAATTCTGGTATACATTCTGTGATTATTTTTCATGTTAATTTCATATAAAAGCAATAAAAAGTCGTATGTGCTCAGTTTTAGGACGATCGTAAGCAGAATACATAATACAAAAACAATTAGAAACATTTAAAGTGCTCAATTGTTTTTATTTTCCTGAACAAACAGCACTTTATCTGAACAAAAAAGGGGTGGAAGCTAGCTCAGAGTTCCAACATTTAAAAAAATGCATGCGCCCATAATCTGTAGGTACTAAAAAAATATTAAACTAGGACAAAAGAAACACCTGGGGTCCAATCTGCAATTAAGACATATTATATCTCAAGTTCATCTTCCATAAAAACAATTAGAGACAAAGTGCTCTTTTGGGCTGTTTAAATTTTTGAACAAACACAGCTCTTTTTCTGAACATAACGAGAGGTGGGGTGGGGGAGGGGGGGGGGTGACCAATGACCTAGCTCATCTAAGCCTATTTCTAAATGTAATCCTCCATATCATCCTCACTATCCTCCTCCATATCAGCTCCACTGCGGAGTCGTTGGTTGTGGTACAGGAAGACCAAGGCTCGTAGGTTGTCGTTAGATGTTGATCGTCTACCGCTGGACAACACAAGCTTGTAGATACTGTTGCTTCGCTCAGCATCAGCGGAGTTTGAGACTGCATCTTTGTAGCGTTTTGGCCAGGGTGCTCAGCACAGGAAGTCTTCTCTTGAAGTCCATCCCAGAAGACATCCAAATCCACCACCCCACTCACTGCGGCTCTCAGTGCTGCTGGTCCTACATTGGTCAAGTAGGCATCCAATAGCCTCGAAGCCGGACACGCTGTCATCCATAAACGCAACGTGACGTGGATCAAAACACCCTAACGTCTTGGAGAAACTCCATGGCAGGCTGTCCACTTTCTACGTTTTTCCTCTGCATTGCTGTATGCCTCTTCAACAGTGCTCAAGATTTTTGTTTTCCCACAGCAAAGGGCAAGTCGTCAACTGCGTCAAAGCAGTGTGAACAAGCCTCACACCGGAGTTCTTTGTTGGCTGCAATGTTCATCTGCAAGTCCTCTTTGATGCCACGGGGCGTCTGCTCTGGAAGATGTCGAGAAGCTGCAGGATGACTTTTGCCATGATGGTTCAGCTGAATCTCCAGCGACTGAACCAGCTCTTGGTCTCGTCGCATCTCATTGAGTGTTTCTCTCCAGACTGTGGTGCACTTCGAGCCACACACCTGTATATGACAAGGAATAAAAATTAAATAAAAGAGGAAAATATTACTTAAACTCACTGTGAAATGCCATCCCCGCCGTATACTTTTTTTTCTGCATAATTACAATGATATAAATGACAATGACTTAAGCAATTGTAGAATGCATGTAGATTTCAAATCATACCTGTATTTCCATCTCTACGAACCCCTTGTAGAGGCCCGACTGCTCCGAGTGGTACTGCACTGCTTAGAATCAGGAGTTGCAGCGGATTGGGAGCCACAGTTGCTCTCTTCCGTCCTGCCAGTTCGGTGGCGAGGAAGGTATCTTCTGCCCCTGCCTGGTAAAACATCTGCGGAAAAACGTAGCATGAATGCGTTCAGCTGATCAAAAGGTTTGCGGGAAAAGCACTCCCTATCAGATTCACGATGTGAGCCATCCATGTTATGTGCAGGGAGTTGGGGAACAATGACTTGAAGTGCAGCATTGTAGGCTTTCTTCATGTACGGCAGCATTGTCTGTGACAAAGACAATGACGTCATCACTGGAGATATTGTAGTCTTGTAGACGTTTTCACCACAGCCATGGAAACTGGTGAATGGTTGCACTGCTCCAGAAACGCGGTCTCTCTGCGAGGTAGGCCGGACGTTCTCCCCGAGGATGTTCTCCTGTTCAGAAGGATGTTCTCCTGTTCAGAAGGATGTTCTCCTGTTCAGAAGGATGTTCTCCTGTTCAGAAGGATGTTCTCCTGTTCAGAAGGATGTTTAGTACACATCTTCCTTCAACATCTGGAGTTTCATCAAAGATGGCCGCCACTGGCTTCCCTGCAAGATGTTGCTTGAGTTCTTCCGTCACCTTCAGGTAGACATCTCCCAAGTTATTTTCCTATAGCTGGTGGTATCCAGCTGGTATGGAAACTGGGCCATTTTTCACGGTAACAGTGCAGTAATTGGTCAAAATTACGAACCCGCTTTGGATTGGACCCTTTTATGCGCTAAAAGTGCGGGGGTTGGTCAAAATTGCGAGCTCTCGCATAATATGCGCTGATTGGTTGATTTTGCATTGAATTAAAGTGATCGCAGAATCGCGGAGGGGGACTGAAAGGTAATACTTATAATATGAAATAAAACAAACAACTACGTAACGTTTTCAAAATGCATTCTGCCTCCAGCTCACATTGTAAAGCGGAGGGTGACGCGCCGATAGACGGTTGTCTTGTGCTTGAATGGTGAATGGGAGGTGCGATTCAAATGACCAGTTGAGAAATAAAAATAATAGTAGCTTTTTAAATAGTGCGCCAAAACTGTTTTTAAACAAGAGCATTTAGAATTGTTGCGCAATGAACGGTCTTACAAAAGCACCTTTTACTGCAGCAGTAACCAGCTGAGGAGCTGCAGGAGAAATCCAGCTCATGCTGTGAGCTGTGTGAAATTTATATGTTGGAAAAATAAGAAGACTAACGAAGAGGCACATTTAATTCCACTAAATTATGCAAATTAACCTATAGAACAATAAGCATGACGGTCAAATGTATTTCCATCGACTGGTATTTCCATCAATGAATTTTTAAAAAAAAACATTATTTTGCGATGGGATTTTTTTCCTCACGTCATTTTGGCCAGCAACAGTTTTATTTATCTACGTTTAATTTTTTATTTATTTTTTACATTCTGCCAAAAGCCGGCCAAAGGCAGACTAACAGAAACCTTGAGACAGACACAGTATAGTGCTTTCTTTGAATATTCCTCAGTCAGCTGATACCAGATCATCTGATTTCTTTCCACCGCTGACACTAAGCTTTTTGTTTTAATCTCAACTAAACAAACACAGCATATTAAGATCCAACACACCTACACTGATACAGTAGTATTGGTCTAATGCTGAAACATACAGTAGTACTGGTCTAATACTAAAACATACAGTAGTACTGGTCTAATACTGAAATATCTACAGTACAAAAAGGTTAATACTGAAACATACAGTATACAGTAGTATTAGTCTAATACTGAAACGTATACAGTAGTATTAGTCTAATACTGAAACGTATACAGTAGTATTAGTCTAATACTGAAACGTATACAGTAGTATTAGTCTAATACTGAAACGTATACAGTAGTATTAGTCTAATACTGAAACGTATACAGTAGTATTAGTCTAATACTGAAACATATACAGTAGTATTAGTCTAATACTGAAAATACAGTATACAGTAGTACTAGTCTAATACTGAAACATACAGTATACAGTAGTATAATACTTAAACAGAATATACAGTACAGTAGAATGAGTCTAAGCTGTCATCAAGGCAAAGGGTGGCTACTTTGAAGAAACTCAAATATAGAATATATTTTGATTTGTTTAACACTTTTTTGGTTACTACATGATTCCATATGTGTTATGTCAGTGTTGATGTCTTCACTATTATTCTACAATGTAGTAAATTGTAAAAATAAAGAAAAACCCTGGAATGAGTAGGTGTGTCTAAACTTTTGACTGGTACTGATATATACTGATATATATACACACACACATATATATATATATATATATATCACACATATATACACACATACATATATACAGTGAGGGAAAAAAGTATTTGATCCCCTGCTGATTTTGTACGTTTGCCCACTGACAAAGACATGATCAGTCTATAATTTTAATGGTAGGTTTATTTGAACAGTGAGAGACAGAATAACAACAAAAGAATCCAGAAAAACGCATGTCAAAAATGTTATAAATTGATTTGCATTTTAATGAGGGAAATAAGTATTTGACCCCTCTGCAAAACATGACTTAGTACTTGGTGGAAAAACCCTTGTTGGCAATCACAGAGGTCAGACGTTTCTTGTAGTTGGCCACCAGGTTTTCACACATCTCAGGAGTGATTTTGTCCCACTCCTCTTTGCAGATCCTCTCCAAGTCATTAAGGTTTCGAGGCTGACGTTTGGCAACTCAAACCTTCAGCTCCCTCCACAGATTTTCTATGGGATTAAGGTCTGGAGACTGGCTAGGCCACTCCAGGACCTTAATGTGCTTCTTCTTGAGCCACTCCTTTGTTGCCTTGGCCGTGTGTTTTGGGTCATTGTCATGCTGGAATACCCATCCACGACCCATTTTCAATGCCCTGGCTGAGGGAAGGAGGTTCTCACCCAAGATTCGACGGTACGTGGCCCCGTCCATCGTCCCTTTGATGCGGTGAAGTTGTCCTGTCCCCTTAGCAGAAAAACACCCCCAAAGCATAATGTTTCCACCTCCATGTTTGACGGTGGGGATGGTGTTCTTGGGGTCATAGGCAGCATTCCTCCTCCTCCAAACACGGCGAGTTGAGTTGATGGCAAAGAGCTCGATTTTGGTCTCATCAGACCACAACACTTTCACCAAGTTCTCCTCTGAATCATTCAGATGTTCATTGGCAAACTTCAGACGGGCCTGTATATGTGCTTTCTTGAGCAGGGGGACCTTGTGGGCGCTGCAGGATTTCAGTCCTTCACGGCGGAGTGTGTTACCAATTGTTTTCTTGGTGACTATGGTCCCAGCTGCCTTGAGATCATTGACAAGATCCTCCCGTGTAGTTCTGGGCTGATTCTTCACCGTTCTCATGAGCATTGCAACTCCATGAGGTGAGATCTTGCATGGAGCCCCAGACCGAGGGAGATTTACAGTTATTTTGTGTTTCTTCCATTTGCGAATAATCGCACCAACTGTTGTCACCTTCTCACCAAGCTGCTTGGCGATGGTCTTGTAGCCCATTCCAGCCTTGTGTAGGTCTACAATCTTGTCCCTGACATCCTTGGAGAGCTCTTTGGTCTTGGCCATGCTGGAGAGTTTGGAATCTGATTGATTGATTGCTTCTGTGGACAGGTGTCTTTTATACAGGTAACAAACTGAGATTAGGAGCACTCCCTTTAAGAGTGTGCTCCTAATCTCAGCTCGTTACCTGTATAAAAGACACCTGGGAGACAGAAATCTTTCTGATGGAGAGAGGTCAAATACTTATTTCCCTCATTAAAATGCAAATCAATTTATAACATTTTTGACATGTGTTTTTCTGGATTTTTTTGTTGTTATTCTGTCTCTCACTGTTCAAATAAATGTACCATTACAATTATAGACTGATCATGTCTTTGTCAGTGGGCAAACGTACAAAATCAGCAGGGGATCAAATACTTTTTTCCCTCACTATATATATATATATATATATATATATATATATACACACACATACATATACACATACATCCATATATACACACACACACACACACACACACACACACACACACTACACTTAGAAATGTCCTTGTTTTCGAAAGAAAAGCATTTTTTGTCCATTAAAATAACATCAAATTGATCAGAAATACAGTGTAGACGTTGTTCATGTTGTAAATGGCTATTGTAGCTGGAAACGGCTGATTTTTTATGGAATATCTACATAGGCGTACAGAGGCCCATTATCAGCAACCATCAGTCTTGTGTTCCAATGGCACGTTGTGTTTGCTAATCCAAGTTTATCATTTTAAAAGGCTAATTGATCATTAGAAAACCCTTTTGCAATTATGTTAGCACAGCTGAAAACTGTTGTGATGATTAAAGTAGCAATACAACTGGCCTTCTTGAGACGAGTTGAGTATCTGGAGCATCAGCAATTGTGGGTTCGATTACAGGCTCAAAATGACCAGAAATAAATAACTTTCTTCTGAAACTCGTCAGTCTACTCTTGTTCTGAGAAACGAAGGCTATTCCATGTGAGAAATTGCCAAGACACTGAAGATCTCGTACAACGCTGTGTACTACTCGCATCACAGAACAGCACAAACTGACTCTAACCAGAATAGATAGAGGAATGGGAGGCCCCGGTGCACAACTGAGCAAGAGGACAAATACATTAGTGTGTCTAGTTTGAGAAACAGACGCCTCACAGGTCCTCAACTGGCAGCTTCAATAAATAGTACCCACAAAACACCAGTCTCAACGTCAACAGGGAAGAGGAGACTCCGGGATGCTGACCTTCTAAGCAGAGATGCAAAGAAAAAGCCATATTTCTCTGAGATACGGCTTTTTAAAAGGGGGGGGGGGGAGATGATTGTGGACTACGGGAAAAAGAAGAGGACCGAGCACGAGAATCGGATGGGAGCACAGCGCTTCCTTTAGGTGCCTGAACGCCGCTTCAGTCTCGCCCATCCATTTCACTGTTTTCAGGAGGCAGGCCCTGGTTAGATCAGTAAGGGGCGAGGCTATAGCCGCAAAGTTGGGGATAAACCGGCTGTAGTATCCTGCCAGTCCCAGGAAGGACTTGACCTGTGTCTTGGTGCTTGTAACGGGACTGCATGGACCTTCCTCTCTTGGGGCTTGACGTTCCCCCGTCCAATCAAATACCCCAGGTACTCCACCCCCTCGAACACTAGCTTGCATTTCTTGAGGTTCGCTGTCAACCCGTCCAGCATCGCCTGGAGGCGCGTCAGGTGTTCTTCTACCTTGGCTGTGGATGCTGGTGGGGTCAGAGGACTCGGTCCATCAGGCGCCGGAATGTGGGCGGGACTCCGTGGAGACCGAATGGGAGCACCCGATACTGATATAAGCTGTCCGGTGTCGTAAACGCAGTCTTCTCCCGGGAGGCCGCCGCCAACGGTACCTGCCAATATCCTTTGGTCAGGGTGAGGGTGCTGATGTACTGGGCTTTTCCCAATCGGTCGATGAGCTCGTCCACCCTGAGCATGGGGTAGGCGAGGAACAAGCTGATGTCGTTCACACCCCGGAAGTCATTGCATGCTACCGTCCGGTTTGTGCACCAACACGATGGGGCTGCACCATGCGCTGTGGGACTATTTGATGACCCCTATCCTCAGCATAGCCTCCACTTCCTGCTTCACGGCCTTCCTTCGGGCCTCGGGGAACCGGTATGGCCTCTTTCGTTTGCTTCTGGGCCGGGTCGAGGTCCTCATTGCTCGGGTTTGCTTGATCAGCAGGACAGCACCCAAATATTTTATTAGTCGGGACATGAACTCGGTACCTTGGTCGGTCAGGATCTCGTTCAGGATGCCCACCCGGCTAAAGATGTGGAACAGCTCCCGACCGCCGCCCGTAGGGGAATGGCCTCGGTATACCGGGTGGCATAATCTATTATTACCAGGATGTACTGGTGTCCTCGTTCCATTTTTACCCGGGTTTCCACAAGTCCATGGCGATGCATTTAAAGGGCACCCCGATGATCGGTATGGGGACCAGCGGGTTTTGGAGGTTTGCTTTTGGGGCAGTGATTCGACACACCGGGCAGCTGTGAAAATAGTATTCCACAGCCCTCCTCATCCCGGACCAGTGGAACCAGGCGGCGATCCGTTCCCGGGTCGTCTCCATTCCCAGGTGCACCCCCTGTCTACGGGTTTGTCAACCGCTTGCTTCCAGGTCGCGCAGGCGAAAGGTCGTCCTCGCTCTCGTCTCCCGCCGGCTCGTACCTTTTTCTTCAGCTCGTGCCTCCACAGTGTTGCGAACAGCGGACAATCTCATCCCACGAGGAGGGGTACCGGCAACTCCGATACGGCACCCACCATCATCTGGCAGTTCCCTTGTGGCGTCACGATGTTGGCCTGTATGGTCGGATACCGCTTGGTATTACAGTGGACACAGAAAACGCTACATTTGGTCTCCTGGGCCAGCAGGCTCATGGCAAGAACATAACCACACTCCCGGAGTCCAATAGAGCTTCAGTGTCGTGTCCGTCAAGTTTCACCGGGACCATGGGTGCCATGGTTCATGGTGCGCACAACAGGAGGTGACGTAGTTCACTGCGTGGCCCACCTCGCCTCCGGGGTTCGCTGATGGTGTCGACTCCTCTCGAGCCGGGCAATTCCATGCAAGGTGCCCCCGGGCGCCACACTCAAAACACCTAATTTGGTCTACATCTACCTGGGGTCATAGGCGGTGGGTCGGCTCTCCCACAGCCGTCTCTCCGTGGGTCTGCGGCCCTTTGACCCTGCTGACTGTCGGTTCGGGGTATACGGCGGTGGGGGTGTTCTTCCGTCCCCTCGGACGGGTCCCCGACTAGGCCCGGCTCCCCTTCAGCAGGGCCTTGGTGTTCTGATGCGTCTCCACTGCTCCCAGGAGGTCCTCCAAGGTCTGGGGTGCGCGTAGACTCGCTGCCCTCTTCATGTCGTGACCACTTTGTCTATGATGGAGAGGGTGGATACATCGGTTAGGAGCCAAGCCCTGGTGATGCGCAGTAGGTCACTCATCTGGACTCGCAGGGAGGCATCGGCCACGAACCTCCAGTCGTGGACCAGGCTGTACCCGTAGCGGCTGAGTATCTCCCGTTTGAGTCCGTCGTAGTTAGCCGCCTGTTCGTCGTTAAGGTCCCAATACGCCTTTTAGGCATTCCTGGTCAGGAACGGGGCCAGCAGACTTGCCCACTTCGGCCTTAGCCATCCTTCCGTTCAAACGTGCAGGGGTAATGTTTTGATGTCGCCGTCCTCTGTTAGCTTGATTAAAAACGGGTTTGGATGCGATTCAGTAGGCGCTCCTCCTCAACGAGGCAGACATTTTGTTTGCTGCTCTTCCTCCAGCGTTCGTACCTGAACCGCCTGTTGTGCCTGTTGGGCCCCAGACGAACTGAGCTATCAACTAGTCCATGCTGATGCTACGTAAACGTCAACCCTGATCTGACCACGTTATCAAGAATGCCCGCATTCTCCACCACTTTTACACCACTTTTTGACGTTTACACAGATCAGACATGGACAGAATTGTATTAGCTCCAATTAGTCCTGGCCGGAGAGCCCGTCGAGACCTGGCACGTCCAGCAGAGGGAGCCATCGCCGCGTGATGTGGACTGCGTCTGTCACCAGGCCTCAACAAGTCTCCCCCTGGTGGCTAATATATACACACACACACACACACACACACACACACACACACTGAGTGTACAAAACATTAGGAGCACCTGCTCTTTCCATGACAGACTGACCAGGTGAAAGCTATGATCCCTTATTGATATCACTTGTTAAATCCACTTCATTCAGTATAGATGAAGTGGAGTAACAGGTTAAAGAAGGATTTTTAAGCCTTGAGACAATTGAGACATGGATTGTGTATGTGTGTCATTGAGAGGGTGAATGGGCAAGACAAAATATTTAAGTGCCTTTGAATGGGTTATGGTAGTAGGTGGCAGCGCACCGGTTTGAGTGTGTCAAGAACTCCAACGCTGCTGGGTTTTTCACGTTTAACAGTTTCCAGTGTGTATCATGAACGGTCCATCACCCAAAACAGTGGGAATAATTGTCAACATGGGCAAGCATCCCTGTCGAACACTTTCGACACCTTGTAGAGTCCATGCCCGATGAATTGAGGCTGTTCTGAGGGCAAAAGGATGTGCAAATCAATATTAGGAAGGTGTTTCTAATGTTTTGTACAATGTGTATTTATTTTAATTGCAATTTGTGGTCGTGACCCTGACTTTGAATACCACCTGGCTAGGAAAACAGAACAAGCTAGCTAGAAGAACAGCGTACAGGCTAGCTAGGAGAACAGCGTACAGGCTAGCTAGAATAACAGGAACAGGCTAGCTAGGAGAACAGCGTACAGGCTAGCTAGGAGAACAGCGTACAGGCTAGCTAGGAGAACAGCGTACAGGCTAGCTAGGAGAACCGCGTACAGGCTAGCTAGGAGAACAGCGTACAGGCTAGCTAGGAGAACAGGAACAGGCTAGCTAGGAGAACAGGCTAGCTAGGAGAACAGGAACAGGCTAGCTAGGAGAACAGCGTACAGGCTAGCTAGGAGAACAGCGTACAGGCTAGCTAGGAGAACAGCATACAGGCTAGCTAGGAGAACAGGAACAGGCTAGCTAGGAGAACAGCGTACAGGCTAGCTAGGAGAACAGGAACAGGCTAGCTAGGAGAACAGCGTACAGGCTAGCTAGGAGAACAGGAACAGGCTAAGATAAGAGAGAACAGGCTAGGGAAAGAGATAACAGGCTAGGGAAAGGGATAACCGGCTAGGGAAAGAGAGAACAGGCTAGGGAAAGAGAGAACAGGCTAGGGAAAGAGAGAACAGGCTAGGGAAAGAGAGAACAGGCTAGGGAAAGAGAGAACAGGCTAGGGAAAGAGAGAACAGGCTAGGGAAAGAGAGAACAGGCTAGGGAAAGAGAGAACAGGCTAGGGAAAGAGAGAACAGGCTTGGGAAATAGAGAACAGGCTTGGGAAAGAGAGAACAGGCTTGGGAAAGAGAGAACAGGCTAGGAGAAGAGAGAACAGGCTAGGAGGAGAGAGAACAGGCTAGGAGGAGAGAGAACAGGCTAGGAGAAGAGAGAACAGGCTAGGAGGAGAGAGAACAGGCTAGGAGGAGAGAGAACAGGCTAGGAGGAGAGAGAACAGGCTAGGAGAAGAGAGAACAGGCTAGGAGAAGAGAGAACAGGCTAGGAGGAGAGAGAACAGGCTAGGAGGAGAGAGAACAGGCTAGGAGGAGAGAGAACAGGCTAGGAGGAGAGAGAACAGGCTAGGAGGAGAGAGAACAGGCTAGGAGGAGAGAGAACAGGCTAGGAGAAGAGAGAACAGGCTAGGAGGAGAGAGAACAGGCTAGGAGGAGAGAGAACAGGCTAGGAGGAGAGAGAACAGGCTAGGAGGAGAGAGAACAGGCTAGGAGGAGAGAGAACAGGCTAGGAGGAGAGAGAACAGGCTAGGAGAAGGGAAAGGGAGAAGGGAAAGGGAGAGGGACTGCCTGCCTGACAATAGGCACCATTCTTCAGCTTCTCTGCCCCAGATGATGACTGTCTCCCCAGGCGGGATCCCGTGACCACACCACCAGAGATATCACCAGGCACAGCTCTACCACTACACCCCATCACCAGAGATATCACCAGGCACAGCCATACTACACCCCATCACCAGAGATATCACCAGGCACAGCCCTACCACTACACCACACCACCAGAGATATCACCAGGCACAGCCCTACCACTACACCACACCACCAGAGATATCACCAGTCCCATCACCATCTCCAGCCGTAACTCTTTACTTCCAGCCCAATCACAAGCCTGTCACTACAACCCAGCCCATTCACCATCCCCAGCTCGAGCCCCATCACCATCCCCAGCCCCATCACCAGCTCTATCCCCATAACCATCACCATCATCAGCTCTATCCCCATAACCATCACCAGCTCTATCACCATCACCAGCTCTATCCCCATAACCAGCACTAGCTCTATCCCCAGCCCCATCACCAGCTCTATCCCCAGCCCCATCATCAGCTCTAGTCCCATAACCATCACCAGCTCTATCCCCATCACCATCACCAGCTCTATCCCCATCCCCATCACCAGCACCAGAGATATCACCAGCTAAAGCCATTGCTCTTTACCACCATCCCAATCCCCTTCACCATCCCCAGCCAATCACCTGCCCAATACCAGCTCCAGCCCCATCCAAGAACCATCACCAGCCCTATCCCCAGCAATAGCCCCATCCCCAGCCCCATCTCCAGCCCCATCACCATCTCCAGCCCCATCCCCATCATCATCTCCAGCCCCATCCCCATCCCCATCTCCAGCCCCATCCCCATCTCCAGCCCCATCCCCATCTCCAGCCCCATCCCCATCTCCAGCCCCATCACCATCTCCAGCCCCATCACCAGCCCCATCTCCAGCCCCATCACCAGCCCCATCTCCAGCCCCATCACCATCTCCAGCCCCATCCCCAGCCCCATCTCTAGTTAATCTGAGGACAACAATGTCACATTAAGTTTCAGCCATTAGGCCTAAACTATATAATGATTATCAGACAAAAAAGTAAAGTCTGCTGAAACTAGATCTTTGGTTGAATCGTTGACCATCACAATAGAGTTGAACTGAAGGGTATACTGGTAATTTCCATGTAAAAGGACCCATGAGCACCAACATGTGAAGTTCATTGGAACATGTCAAATGTGGTATCAATTTAAAGCTAATAGTCTATCTTTTTATTAAATTAAGGCATAGATACTTTTTATTTTAAATGTTCCAACCTAAAATTTGATTTATGGTCAAACAGATAGAAAAGGGGTCTTAGAAAACATCCACCAGATAAAAATCTTAAAATGTATTAGAAATACATAAAACCACAATAATGATTAAGTTAAGACCCTTGCCAACTAATATCAACATTTATATTAAATTCTTCTGAAATGATTTGCCTTCTGTAAGTTTAAGAAATATTGCCTAGTGTCTTGTCATTCTGTTACCAAAACCCCCACATATCTTTAAGATAGTCAGATTTCTCTCCCTCATGAGGGAGGATAATGAAAGTTCACAAAAGTAACAAGGCATACCTACCCAATTAGTTAGTAGAGGTCAGTCCAGTGCAGCAGAGGTCAGTACAGTAGAGGTCAGGTCACTACAGGTCAGGTCAGGTCACTACAGGTCAGGTCAGGTCAGTACAGGTCAGGTCAGCACTGGTAAGTCCAGATCAGCAGAGGTCAGTACAGGTCAGGTCAGTACAGGTCAGGTCAGGTCAGGTCAGTACAGGTCAGTTTGTATATGTATTGTTAGTCCACATACATGTGGTTGTATTTACATGTGTGTGACTGTCCTCGTCTATCAGTGTATCAGTATTTTGTTACATATAAACTGCTCAAAAAAATAAAGGGAACCCTAAAACAACACATCCTAGATCTGAATGAATGAAATAATCTTATTAAATACTTTTTTCTTTACATAGTTGAATGTGCTGACAACAAAATCACACAAAAATTATCAATGGAAATCAAATTGATCAACCCATGGAGGTCTGGATTTGGAGTCACCCTCAAAATTAAAGTGGAAAACCACACTACAGGCTGATCCAACTTTGATGTAATGTCCTTAAAACAAGTCAAAATGAGGCTCAGTAGTGTGTGTGGCCTCCACGTGCCTGTATGACCTCCCTACAACGCCTGGGCATGCTCCTGATGAGGTGGCGGATGGTCTCCTGAGGGATCTCCTCCCAGACCTGGACTAAAGCATCCGCCAACTCCTGGACAGTCTGTGGTGCAACGTGGCGTTGGTGGATGGAGCGAGACATGATGTCCCAGATGTGCTCAATTGGATTCAGGTCTGGGGAACGGGAGGGCCAGTCCATAGCATCAATGCCTTCCTCTTGCAGGAACTGCTGACACACTCCAGCCACATGAGGTCTAGCATTGTCTTGCTTTAGGAGGAACCCAGGGCCAACCGCACCAGCATATGGTCTCACAAGGGGTCTGAGGATCTCATCACGGTACCTAATGGCAGTCAGGCTACCTCTGGCGAGCACATGGAGGGCTGTGCGGCCCCCCAAAGAAATGCCACCCCACACCATGACTGACCCACCGCCAAACCGGTCATGCTGGAGAATGTTGCAGGCAGCAGAACGTTCTCCACGGCGTCTCCAGACTCTGTCACATGTGCTCAGTGTGAACCTGCTTTCATCTGTGAAGAGCACAGGGTGCCAGTGGCGAATTTGCCAATCTTGGTGTTCTCTGGCAAATGCCAAACGTCCTGCACGGCGTTGGGCTGTAAGCACAACCCCCACCTGTGGACGTCGGGCCCTCATACCACCCTCATGGAGTCTGTTTCTGACCGTTTGAGCAGACACATGCACATTTGTGGCCTGCTGGAGGTCATTTTGCAGGGCTCTGGCAGTGCTCCTCCTGCTCCTCCTTGCACAAAGGCGGAGGTAGCGGTCCCTGCTGCTGGGTTGTTGCCCTCCCTACGGCCTCCTCCACGTCTCCTGATGTACTGGCCTGTCTCCTGGTAGCGCCTCCATGCTCTGGACACTACGCTGACAGACACAGCAAACCTTCTTGCCACAGCTCGCATTGATGTGCCATCCTGGATGAGCTGCACTACCTGAGCCACTTGTGTGGGTTGTAGACTCCGTCTCATGCTACCACTAGAGTGAAAGCACCGCCAGCATTCAAAAGTGACCAAAACATCAGCCAGGAAGCATAGGAACTGAGAAGTGGTCTGTGGTCACCACCTGCAGAACCAGTCCTTTATTGGGGGTGTCTTGCTAATTGCCTATAATTTCCACCTGTTGTCTATTCCATTTGCACAACAGCATGTGAAATGTATTGTCAATCAGTGTTGCTTCCTAAGTGGACAGTTTGATTTCACAGAAGTGTGATTGACTTGGAGTTACATTGTGTTGTTTAAGTGTTCCCTTTATTTTTTTGAGCAGTGTATTATGTTTTTGTGTGGAACCCCAGGAAGAATAGCTGCTGCTTCGGCAAATGTTAATGGGGATCCCAATAAATCAAAGAAAAGTACAAGAGTATAGGTCACAGTACAGCAGAGCAGGGGTGCTCAAACTTGTTGGGGAACCCTTTTGTGTTAGCAAATTCATCAGGGACCCCCTCATAATCAGAACACAATCCAGTTAGATAAAAATAGCTTTACTATGACTTCGGCAGCGGATGGCTGGACGAACCAAGTCTCAGGCCCTGGGAAGGAACATTTTAAATGCCTGCCTCATGGCATCGGAGAGAAAAACATTGTTTTCCGGCTAATTTCCCGCAAATATACACATAGATTTAGCTTTAAAACAGCTAAATCTTCTCTTCACCCCATGACAACATGTGTAGAATTGCAGAAGAAAAAAACGGGGGGGATGTTCTCAACGCTGGAAGGAGCGGGGGGGATGTTCCCCAACGCTGGGAGGGGGGAGTGAAAAGGTTTGATAAGCCCTACTCTACTGTGACGTCCAAACTTGTGAAACATAGACATCTATGATTGGTTCAGATTTGGTCCGGTCCGTACACACCACATTTTGGTCATTAGCCATTGTGTAGAATAATAGCCAAACATGCAACAGGGGATATAGCATTTCACAACGAATACATCACATAGCCATAATTATGCATTTCTATACAGTACAGATCAGGGACCCATGATTTCATTCTGTTACCAGACGTTAATCCACTTCACTTACTGTAGTTCAATAACCAAAATAAATGTTTTCAAACTCATAGCTGACACCCCATTCTCCCTGCAGACATCTTTGAGTCTTAATTCAGATACATTATTTAACAGAGTTTTTGGAAAACTTTGCCACATTAAAAAAACAGAGATTTTACCGTCATTCTGTTACAAAACTTTACATCTGCACTGTTACTTCAAGTATATGTGTTTCTGAAAGTATTCCTTGTGCAGAGTTTTATGGTTTGTTTAACTTTGCAATCAATGGTTTTCGTTTGGCATACATTTTAAGGTCAGAAATCAGATTCTCTGTGTCATTCTGTTACCATGGCATTTCCCCAATAACCCTCTGATGTATGGAGCCTTGTTGAGTCCAAACTGTAGACAATTCACAAGTGACATCAGCTAGACACACACACACGTATGTGTGCGTACGATGTACATTATATACGGTGTGTGTACGCGCACATGTGTGTGCGGATGTGTGCGCACACACACACACACACACACACACACACACACACACACACACACACACACACCTGACAGTTTTTAAGCTTGCGATGGGAATGAGTAATCGAGTCCTTGAATGGACCAGAGATCACATTCAAATACTGTAAAACTATTTGATGGGAATGTGCTTTGTGGCTTCCCGAACGGACAAGTGACATTTTGTCTTCAAGACAACGTTTATTTGCTTTGACTCTAGTGTTCCATTTGTACATGTGCATTTGCTGGGTACAACAAAAAAGAAACCAATCCAAGCATCACACAGTTCTTCTCCCTAAATGTCCTTTACCCTCCTCTTCTCATTCACTCCATTGTGTTCTGACCGCTCCCTCCACACCCGTACTGAGCGCGCACACAAGCTCCCGTCTGGCCTAAACAAATACATTCCTTTAAAAACACATCTACCCGATGGGATACACAAGCTGCATTCCTTGCCAATGGACTGGTTGATCGAAGTAGGAAAAATATGTGTTCCAAACAACGAGCTGCAGTTTCTGAAATAATTGCGTCCCGTCAATGTTCTGCTTAGGCTACTTTGCAAACTACTAGCGCCATTTAGAATTGGTTAGCCTGGGCTATAACCCCCACTAAACACACAGGTTCCACACTGAAAATATGCAACACAAAAAACAAAAAAAACAGTTTGAAAAGAAAGAGTGTATTTTCATCAGAATCATGAAGCCTACTCCCCAAAACAGATGTCATGTCCTTAATTCATCCCCATGCAGTGTTCAATGTAGAATTGTTCATCCATTTAGAACATTCCAAAGAACACGCAGAATCATCTAAATAGAATGTCCGTTTTTTTTTTTTTTTTTTTTTATAATCACAGATTTCGGTTTGTAACCATGAAACCAAATTATTACTCTTTGAGCATAGATGTACCAGGCGTGAGATGCGCATCACTTCGCACTGGCAAACTTTTTTAATTTGGAAAAAATATTCTGTTCCATTTTATTCTGTGATATTACATCACGTTTTTTTACATCCATAAAATAGGTGTTGTGACCGCGATGAGGACTCAGGAAATAAGATTATGCCACGTTATAATATAACCAGTTGATATTAGGGTTTCAATAAATTAAATCTTAAATGGCACTTGCTTTTTTATTGATTAAATTGACACTGAGTGTTCAAAACATTAAGAACACCTGCTCTTTCCATGACATAGACTGACCAGGTGAATCCAGGTGAAAGCTATGATCCCTTATTGATGTCACCTGTTAAATCCACTTCAAACAGTGTAGATGAAGGGGAGGAGACAGGTTAAAGAAGGATTTTTAAGCCTTGAGACATGGATTGTGTATGTGTGCCATTCAGAGGGTGAATGGGCAAGATAAAATATTTAAGTGCCTTTGAACGGGGTATGGTAGTAGGTGCCAGGCGCACCGGTTTGTGTCAACAACTGCAACGCTGCTGGGTTTTTCACGCTCAACAGTTTCGTGTGTATCAAGAATGGTCCACAAACCCAAAAGACACCCAGCCAACTTGACACAACTGTGGGAAGTATTGGAGTCAACGTGGTAATGTTAACGGTTATGATAAATTGTTGCGATCTGTTGGCAAATAGATAACTGCTCTCCCAATTCTTTACAGTGCGGGCCTTGTGTTAGAAAATTAAACATTTAAAAAATCCATTTGAGTACCCCCGAAAAAAATATTATGCTAGTCCTCAAACAGTCAAATAACGTAAAATGCACATTCTTAGTTTGAGCCCGGGTCTCCTGTGAGCCACAAGACAATCTTAGCCTACCGAGCTAAAGTCTAGGTCAATTGTTTGGGGAGCTAACGCAATTATTTTTAGGACACATAACAATAGTATAGGAAGGCAGCTGATACTAGGCCTGTTACCAACTTCAACTTTCTACAGTGGGACAGAGGACAGCTGTAGGCCCAATACAGTAGTAATAATAATAATAATAATAATAATAATAATAATAATAATAATAATAATAATAATAATATGCCATTTAGCAGACGCTTTTATCCAAAGCGACTTACAGTCATGTCTGCATACATTTTTACGTATGGGTGGTCCCGGGGATCGAACCCACTACCCTGGCGTCACAAGCGCCGTGCTCTACCAGCTGAGCTACAGAGGAGGCTGCAGAGACTGTGAATAAATGTGTGTTTTAACTATTAATGAAGTGTATTGTTTTTGGGGGGTAAATGGACAGTAAAGTATATATCGTATCGTACAGCTTCTGTGGCCCATCACTGTGGTAATATTTAGTCCTTATTTGACAGATCTCCACTGAGCACCAGAGGAAACAGGTGGAACAGCAGAGGCCTGTAGATTAGGAACTAGGCCTCAACTAGAGCGGTACTGTACAACCCAACCCTACAGTACAACCCAGTACAACACCATCCAACCACTGCTATCAGCACCTACTGTAGGTAGGCATAATTGGAGAGTTTTACATACAGCAAGTCACAGAGACGAATATGACTGACTAGTCTGCCACCCTATTCCCTATATAGTGCACTACTTTAACCAGGGCCCTATGGCACCCTATTCCCTATATAGTGCACTACTTTAACCAGGGCCCTATGGTACCCTATTCCCTATATAGTGCACTACTTTTGACCAGGGCTCATAGGGCTCAATAGTGCTCTGTTTAAAACAAACATGCATCTGTGTCAGATATTCACATCATGGTTACAATCTGTGAAGCTGTCAAAACTACCCGGAGAGGACGTAGCCTGCAAAGGGATAGCAGGCTAACTGGTTTAGCAAAATGACTCAGTGATTCAACTCAAACACTGCAATGCAAAGCCAGCAACAACAACAAAGCAGCTTCATTGCTCACCCTTCATCAGCAAACACCCGACTAAAGTAAAAAGGTAGGCCTAAAGTTTGCTGATATAACATTTGTGTAGACGGTTAACTTTAGGAGCTCCCACAACCAGCTGATAGCTAGGCTTAACATTAGGAGCTCCCACAACCAGCTGATAGCTAGGCTTAAACATTAGGAGCTCCCACAACCAGCTGATAGCTAGGCTTAAACATTAGGAGCTCCCACAACCAGCTGATAGCTAGGCTTAAACATTAGGAGCTCCCACAACCAGCTGATAGCTAGGCTTAAACATTAGGAGCTCCCACAACCAGCTGATAGCTAGGCTTAAACATTAGGAGCTCCCACAACCAGCTGATAGCTAGGCTTAAATATTAGGAGCTCCCACAACCAGCTGATAGCAGTAGGTGGAGGATGGGAGGTAGATTATGATGGAGATCGAACTTACTATTGTGCACAGTCGATGAGCTGGTACTCGTTGGACCTCTCGAAGCACGCCTTAACTCCCTCGTCATCCCACAGCTTCTTCGCATGATCAAAGAACTCCTGGACAGAGGGTAGAGAGAGGGGAGAAGGTTAGGAGATGACATCACAAACAATCAATCAATGACATTGTATTACTACAAGCTACAGGTGGTTATGAAGGGCAAACCTCACACACACGTTTAGTGACTACTAGCTGATTTAAAAACAGAGCCATGCAAACTTCACAACCTGTATGAAGCCCACCACTGTGTAATACAGTCTGTGTAGACAGTGACATGCATTGATTTATACCACCAGATGTATTCAAAACGTTTTCAGCGGGGACCTCATTTTTTCCGCCAGAATTTCTGGTGAACCTATTTTTTCCGTCCGAAATTCGAGCGACTCCACCCCAAATCTAATGACACAACCTTCCAAAATCGGTAAATGTAGATTTTCACGTTAAGAAATAACCTTCAATTAATTACATTTTCATCTCTCCTAACAAAATTAAGAGAACCAAAAAATACATTTACTCAATAAAACTATTTTTCAAATTCTTGCTGAATAACGTTTGTATATTGTCCCATAAAATAATCTGTAGTCTTAAATCTTGGTTCCTCCACTTTGAATACCACAGATCCATTCTCTTGAATCTTTCTTAAATCTATAGATACTCTAGCTACATTTGGAAAAATATTCTGTTCCATTTTATTCTGTGATATTACATCACGTTTTTTACATCCATAAAATAGGTGTTGTGACCGCGATGAGGACTCAGGAAATAAGAGTCTGTCGTCTGCTAAATTAACAAAACAAGGCCACGTTTTAATATAACCAGTTGATATTACAGTTTCAATAAATTAAATCTTAAATGGCACATTCTTTTTTATTGTCTAAATATACACAGTATAATGTCTCCAACCCCAGCCTCTCCTCCAGTACCATGTCTCCAACCCCAGCCTCTCCTCCAGTATCATGTCTCCAACCCCAGCCTCTCCTCCAGTATCATGTCTCCAACCCCAGCCTCTCCTCCAGTATCATGTCTCCAACCCCAGCCTCCTACAGTATCATGTCTCCAACCCCAGCCTCCTACAGTATCATGTCTCCAACCCCAGCCTCTCCTCCAGTATCATGTCTCCAACCCCAGCCTCTCCTCCAGTATCATGTCTCCAACCCCAGCCTCTCCTCCAGTATCATGTCTCCAACCCCAGCCTCTCCTCCAGTATCATGTCTCCAACCCCAGCCTCTCCTCCAGTATCATGTCTCCAA